>NC_083513.1:12010000-12012500 GCF_032362555.1 Amyelois transitella | reverse complement strand
AACCTAACCTAACCTAACCTAACCTAACCTAACCTAACCTAACCTAACCTAACCTAACCTAACCTAACCTAACCTAACCTAACCTAACCTAACCTAACCTAACCTAACCTAACCTAACCTAACCTAACCTAACCTAACCTAACCTAACCTAACCTAACCTAACCTAACCTAACCTAACCTAACCTAACCTAACCTAACCTAACCTAACCTAACCTAACCTAACCTAACCTAACCTAACCTAACCTAACCTAACCTAACCTAACCTAACCTAACCTAACCTAACCTAACCTAACCTAACCTAACCTAACCTAACCTAACCTAACCTAACCTAACCTAACCTAACCTAACCTAACCTAACCTAACCTAACCTAACCTAACCTAACCTAACCTAACCTAACCTAACCTAACCTAACCTAACCTAACCTAACCTAACCTAACCTAACCTAACCTAACCTAACCTAACCTAACCTAACCTAACCTAACCTAACCTAACCTAACCTAACCTAACCTAACCTAACCTAACCTAACCTAACCTAACCTAACCTAACCTAACCTAACCTAACCTAACCTAACCTAACCTAACCTAACCTAACCTAACCTAACCTAACCTAACCTAACCTAACCTAACCTAACCTAACCTAACCTAACCTAACCTAACCTAACCTAACCTAACCTAACCTAACCTAACCTAACCTAACCTAACCTAACCTAACCTAACCTAACCTAACCTAACCTAACCTAACCTAACCTAACCTAACCTAACCTAACCTAACCTAACCTAACCTAACCTAACCTAACCTAACCTAACCTAACCTAACCTAACCTAACCTAACCTAACCTAACCTAACCTAACCTAACCTAACCTAACCTAACCTAACCTAACCTAACCTAACCTAACCTAACCTAACCTAACCTAACCTAACCTAACCTAACCTAACCTAACCTAACCTAACCTAACCTAACCTAACCTAACCTAACCTAACCTAACCTAACCTAACCTAACCTAACCTAACCTAACCTAACCTAACCTAACCTAACCTAACCTAACCTAACCTAACCTAACCTAACCTAACCTAACCTAACCTAACCTAACCTAACCTAACCTAACCTAACCTAACCTAACCTAACCTAACCTAACCTAACCTAACCTAACCTAACCTAACCTAACCTAACCTAACCTAACCTAACCTAACCTAACCTAACCTAACCTAACCTAACCTAACCTAACCTAACCTAACCTAACCTAACCTAACCTAACCTAACCTAACCTAACCTAACCTAACCTAACCTAACCTAACCTAACCTAACCTAACCTAACCTAACCTAACCTAACCTAACCTAACCTAACCTAACCTAACCTAACCTAACCTAACCTAACCTAACCTAACCTAACCTAACCTAACCTAACCTAACCTAACCTAACCTAACCTAACCTAACCTAACCTAACCTAACCTAACCTAACCTAACCTAACCTAACCTAACCTAACCTAACCTAACCTAACCTAACCTAACCTAACCTAACCTAACCTAACCTAACCTAACCTAACCTAACCTAACCTAACCTAACCTAACCTAACCTAACCTAACCTAACCTAACCTAACCTAACCTAACCTAACCTAACCTAACCTAACCTAACCTAACCTAACCTAACCTAACCTAACCTAACCTAACCTAACCTAACCTAACCTAACCTAACCTAACCTAACCTAACCTAACCGGTCTGCTTCGAGCCGTCGTGGAGTGCAGACGTGCTCCGACGCGCTCCGTGAAAAATTTTGAAAAATCGTGTTTAATTATTGTGTAAAAAATCTTTAAAATTAAAAAATAAGTGTTTGTGCGTGTTGTGATCCAGCAAATAAGTACCTGGACTTGATCAGCTCCCTTGGCTGGACTGGATCAGGAAGATTTCCACGGATTTGTTCCAGTGTCCGTGAAGTGCCACGCCGAAAAAAGAACAAAATCGTCAGGAGGACTACCCAAGTCTTATGACAACGCCTTTCCAGGCCCATGTAAATATTATTTTAAATTTTTGACCCTGACTTTACAATTTTAACATTTTATCTTTACTCTCTTCCTTTTACAAATTTACAACTTATACAAAATTCGATCTTAAAAACATGACGCAAACATCGCCAAAGTCTGTGTCCTTCCAGACACATGTTTACAATATTGACAGCACCCCCTCACCCATACACGGGCACCTTCGGAGCGATTCGTCCTACGAAGGCTCCCCCGTCAATACGTCTGTGGAAGGGAGATGGGCTACTCCCAAAACAAGGAGTAGGTACATCCAACACTACCCAAAGACGCCTCTATTAAGAGAGGAAAATAGAAGAAAACCCATGACTGACGACGAGAGGGACGACTTGGGCGGCCGGATCCGTGCTCTCTTGGAGGTGATCAGGGGAGAGATCGAGTCGGCGCCCAGGTTAAGAAAGCAAATAAAGGACTCCGTCGCAAGCAAAATAAAAGAAGCGGACGACCTGGTTTGCGACTTG